>NW_027555847.1:315349843-315379843 GCF_003287225.1 Phascolarctos cinereus | reverse complement strand
AACAGAGACAGAGAGAGATAAAGAAAGACACAGAGAGACAGAGAGAAAAAGAACAGAGAAATACAGAGACAGAAACAGACAGAGAAAAGCAGAGAGAGACACAGAGAAAGAGAGACAGACAGACAGAAAAAGAGAGAGAGAGAAAAGCAAATTTTATAAAAGGGCAACGATATTTTTTGGTCAAGTTTAAATACGGTGCAGGCTTTCACCAGGCCCCCATTATCTCATTTCTCTGCAGCCTGCAGATCCAGGGGGGCGTTCTCAGTTTGTTAACCTCCCTTGGCTTCTTCCCTCTGTGAGGAAGTCCACAGAGAAAACTATGCTAACCCAAGCCCCAGCTGTAGCCAGAGGTTAGGCTGACCCAACAAATCCGAGACCAAACAATATCTTAAAAGGTTAAGAAGAGGCCATTGAGAGAGCTTTTATTCTAGCTGGCCAGCATATTAGTGCAACACATTTTGGGGCCAGGCGCCTTTCTGAGTGGGGGAGCTTTGGGATTCTAATCACTCCAAGTGAATGAGTTATTCCTGTTACCAATAGGGGAACAGTTGCCATTCAAGCTAGAGAAGAAAGCAGATCTACTGCAGGGCATGAAATTAAATTTTCCAGGTAGCAGCAAGTAATTGATACCACAGGGTGACCTCTGCCCAAGGCAGATCATTTCAAACTATAGAAAAGAGCAGTGGGGCCAACTCCACCATGTGACCCTCAGAAACTAAGCTTTAAAAATAACAAAGGCTAATGACTTTTCCCTCTCCTATAAATGTTAACTGTTGCAGTTACCTTTGTCCCTTTGGCCTTCCTTCCAATTCAGACAGACCTAATCACTTTTATGGATTTTTATGGGAATTCATCCACCTGAGACAGAGAGTGGGAAATCAGAACAGACGATCAACTGTCTCTGTAGGTCAGAGGGGCTGGCCTGCAGTCTAAAGCCTCTCTGAAAATGCCATCAAGCAAACCAGACGGTGCTTTAAGAAAATCAAAATATTAATCCAATGAATTGAAAAGTCATGATGATGGTACCTTGTCTCATTGGCCCACAGTAGTGTATGGTACCAACTGCCTCGAGGATTCCACCCACAGGATCCCCTTACTGCAGCAACCCTCCTCCTGCCCATTTCCTCACTCCCTACAAAAATTCCTCTTGGTGATAATCACCTACTTCCAAGTAGGCCTGAACTCAAGGATAGCCAGTCCTCTGTCTATGCTGGCACTGCCAGCTCCTCCACTCATTTAACTGAATTTGCCCCAGACACAATTTCTAAGAGTGGTTTAGTACAATGGAAAGACCACTGATACTGTAGTCAGAGGACCAGAGTTCAAATCCTGCCTTCAATATTTTCTATATGTGTGACAAGAGTCTCAGTTTCCTTCCTCTATAAAATGAGGGTGTTGGACTAGGTAATTTCTGGGGTTACTTCCAGCTCTGGATTTATAATTCTCTGGTCCTCTAGGAGGACCAGGCCTTTGCCACCTTAGAAGCATGATTGTAGACAAGGCATTTCTCTAAAATGGGAATGATGATATTAACTACCTACTTTATAGGGTTATTGTGAGGAAAGCACTTTGTAGACATAAAGCCCTATGTAAATTGACCTAATAGTAAACAGGCCAGAGATGAATCATGTTCCAAAGGCTTTCTCATCCACTCCTTCTGAAGATTCAGAATTGACTTTTTATATAACATCCAAGATCAGCATGAATCCAAAAGTACCTACTCTAGACTTACTCTAGACAACAGATCAGTACTGCAAATATGGGCCACTGAGAGGAATTGTGGGCATGTCATTGGGAATTGTTCAGAAATTAAATCACCCTGGATATCCACACCAGGTTCTATTGTTATTCATTCGCTGCTTGACACTGAGTTAGTGCTATCTCCCAAATTAGGATTATTGAAGTTCAAAGCTCCTGCCATCTCTCAAACTATAAGCAAGGAGAATTAAAAAAAAAAACCAAACAATTAAATATAGCTGTTTCAACCATAAATCATGTGACTGCAGAAAGAGAGAATAGGAGACTACAGCTCCATGAGTCGATTTAGATTTTAATCAGATTTTTCATTCCAATTTTAATTAAAGTACTTGACATAGAAAAATGACTATTAGAAAAACTGACTGCACGAAAAGCAAGGAGAAAAATTAATTGGAGAAAAATATATCCCCAATACTATGAAGATTCATAGCATCTGTTGAGGAGGTTACCAGAAAAATGTTTTAATGAATATTATAATGTATGGTAGTGTTTCCCTTTTGAGATGTATAGAAAAATGTATATGACATGTTTCTCCCTTCTGTATGCTGACATGAGCAAAAAACCACTGTGGATAACTTAGCTTTCTCAATTCATTTCCTTAGCTTAAAGGCTGGTGTTTACAAGTCTGATTTTTCTTCTAAATAACAGGGTATAGACTAACTATTAACTTCTGCCTGGGACAGCTAGCCTTGTTTCTATTCTGTCATTTGGGGAATGGCTAAACAAATTGTGGTCCATAAATATTCCAATGGAATATTACTATGCTGTAAGAATGGACAGATATGATTAATGCAGAAAAGTATGAAAAAATTTACATGATCTGATGCAGAATAAAGTAAGCAGATCCAAGAAAACAATATACACAATGACTACAAAAATGAAAATGGAAAGGACAATAACCACAAAACAACCAAAAGTAAAATTACCAAGAAGAAGAACGGCCCCAAGGAAGAGATAAAAGAAGATAATTCTCCCTCTCCACCCCACTCTTTTGCAGAGTTATTCCACAGGTACATTTGCATTCCACAGGGATCATTACATATATTTCAGACCGTTTTGATGTATTGATGGATTTTGCTGATCATTTTCTCTCCTCCTCCAAATACATTCTTTGGGTGGCTCTCAGGGAAGGGGTTACAGAGGAATACCGGGAGAAATTTTGTTGATATAACAACAAAATATACTAATAAAATTTATTTTAAAAATAAAATACAAAATACCCAATCAATCAACAAGGACTTAGAATCAGAGGGCCTAGGTTCAAATACCACCTCTGTCACTTATTACTATGTGGCCTTGGGCAAATCACTTAACCTGTCTGGGGCTCAGTTTTCTCACTCATAAAACAAAAGAGTTGGATTAAATGGCTTCTTATGTTATAATTGTATATCACACAGATTATATATTATACTAATATATTATATCATATATTGTGTTGCATTATTATATTTTATATTAATTTGTATTATATACCATACATTACAATTTATTATATTGTATTATTGTATATTATGTTATGTATTATTATGCTATATTAGGTCCCTTCTAGCTCTAAATCTATGATCTATGTTGTCTCTATTAAGCATCTACTAAGTTCCTACCCTTATGTAGGCTCTATGGAGGCCACAGAAGCAGTATAAAATAGGATTCCTGCCTTCAAGCACCTTCCATCTTGTCAGAGAGATGCTCCACCAACTATCAGGGAACCATCAAGTGCCATATTCTGGTTCCGACTACAAGTACAATAGAAGAGGATCTGGGAGTACTGGCACCATTAGAAATCGCTACATGAAGAAGGTAGGACTAAAGCTTTGCCTAGAAAGATCAGTAGAATTTTGAAAAGCAGGTGAATAGAAGAGGAAGAAAGGCAACCAAGGGGTGGGAACAACACAGTCAAAGAGAAGAGATG
Source organism: Phascolarctos cinereus (assembly GCF_003287225.1). Taxonomy (NCBI): domain Eukaryota; kingdom Metazoa; phylum Chordata; class Mammalia; order Diprotodontia; family Phascolarctidae; genus Phascolarctos; species Phascolarctos cinereus. Next base: position 315,376,176 of record NW_027555847.1, on the reverse strand, counting down.
TTAAAAAAACAACCTGACCGGAGCAAAAGGAGTGTACCTATGGTGGAATAGAGAAGAATAATGCTGAATGGATAGGATGGTCAGGTTGGTTGTGGTAGAGAACCATTTTAGGCTCTTGAGACACTAGAAGTAGGCAGACCATAGAAGAGGCTGTGGTAATGATGTGGGAGGAAGCTGGTGAAGGCCTGGACTAGGATGAGAGTAACTGTGAGAACAGAGAGGAAGGAAAAAATTAGAGACATATTTCAAAAGGACAAAACTTGGTGACAGATCTACATAGGTGTAACACGTCTGGCACATGCACAAAGTGCCTCTGATATCATCTCCCTACATGTAGAATGTAGGAAACCAGATTATGGGAGAGTCACGATGATGGGTAATAGAAGGGCCTTGGAGAAACCTCAGAGCACGTGTAGACATTTGGTGACTGGTTCTAGTAAGCTAACCATGTAGTTAGGCAAAGAAGCCTTTTCAATTGGCTGCATAGTTGATGCTTATGGTGCCTCCAAAAAGGAACTGACAATGAGGTTATATTTTTTTCTTTGGGGCAGCGAGGTGGTGCAGTGGATAGAGTGCCAGGCCTGGAGTCAGGAAGACTCATCTTCCTGCGTTCAAATCTGGCCTCAGTCACTTACCAGCTATGTGACCCTGGGCAAGTCACTTCACTCTGTTTGCCTCAGTTCCCTCACATGTAAAATGAGCTGGAAAAGAAAATGGCAAACCACTCCAGTATCTTTGCCAACAAAACCCCAAATGGGGTCACAAAGAGTTGGACTCAATTCAACAACAACAATTTTTTTTTCTTTCCTGCATTTGGTTCAGCTTCTTCTTTTTGGTTCTTCTCTTTAACTCCTTTGCTGATGGCATCAGGTGAGAAAATGTGCTATAAAAAGAACAGGCCTTCTGGATCTGGAGTTAGAGATTATTAGGGAAATCCCAGTTTTAAAAGTCCTTCCATCCATGGAAGATGGGCCACTGCCTGCAACCTAGAGTCTTTAAGAGTTACCTGAGACACTGAGTTTTTAAGTGATCTGGCTGGAGGTAACATACATAGTTGGATGTGATGGGACAAACCTCCCTCTGGAAGCTCATTGATTGGCCTCCAGTTTCCCTGGACCACCCAGCAGCTTCTGCTTATCTAGGGCAGGGGCTGGAAAATGCATGGTTGATGTGGTCAGTTTGTTTTTGTGCCCACAGTCTCAGAATGGCTTTTACATTCTCAAATAAGGTTTTATTGTGCTTTAAAATGTAAAAAACATTCTTAGTTTGCTGGTCATACAAAAACAGGCTGCTGGCCAGATGTGGCCAGCTGCCAAACAGCAGTCTGCAGATGGGGAATCCAGGGACAGAAGAACTTTCAGCCATATGTATGTCTTCTGTGCCTCTCAGGTATGGGAAGTGACTAAAGCCCCAAGTCACCATTCCCTGATGACCTAGTGACCTGACATTTTGGAAACTGGAAAGGAGAAAGGGCAGAGAAGCCAAGCGTCATTGTATCCTTGTCACATATTCTTGTTTGGTCAGGGCCTGCTCTATTAAATGGTCAATGACTTGCTTGTCCCTTATTAAGTCCCAACATTGAACCCAAACTAAGAGTGAGCTAGCATTATGGTTGTGCCTCCAAGAGGAATGGGGGGGGAGGGGGAGAGAGACAGAGACAGAGACAGACAGAGAGAGGGTAGAGGTGGATAAAGGCTGAGACAGATGGATAGAGACAGAGACAGTGAGATAGATAGATGACAGAGATGCACAGAGGTTGAGATAGATAGAGACAGAGATAGTGAGGTAAAGAGATAAATGACAGAGATGGATAGAGAATGAAAGAGATGGATAGAGACAGAGATAGACAGACATGAGGTCAATGACAGATTGGCTAGAGATTGTATGAGATGGATAGAGATAGAGATAGATAGGTGGAGTGATAGAGATGGATAAAGAGATGGATAGACAGAGATAGATAGTAAGATAGAGAGACAGAGAGACAGACAGAGAAAGACAAAGAGACACAGAGAGCAAAAGAGAGAGAGAGAAAGAGAGAAGAGAGAGAGGAGAGAAAAAGAGAGAGAATTATTAAGACCAAGAACTATGCTGAAGATTCATATATAAACAACTAAGACCAACCCTATCTACAAGGAGCTTAGTATTAATTGAGGAATAAGACATGAAAAGGAGAGCTTGCCAGGAGTCCTCATAGAGAGGTATGATGACTGGTGAGGAGACAGAGGAGCCTGAAGAATAAGTGAAGTGAAAATGGCCCAAACCCCTCATGAAGTGGTGTTCAGGGCTAGGGATTCACTAAGCAGAAGGGGGTTGCTCAGGGTGGAGGGTTCTCCAGGGTGGGAAGGGGTGCAGTGAGGACATAGAAAAATCCAGAGAGTGAATCCATCCAGAATGTTAGAGGCAGGTCTTGAGCACAGGTCTTACAATCTCCAAGGCCAGCCCTCTTTTCACTACATTATGGTGTCTCTGATCTGGAAGGTAGTATGGTTTAGTGGGCAGAGAGCTCACCTGAAAATCAGAGCCCTTGTCTTCAAATCCCAGGCCCAGTGAGCTATTCCCTCTGTGACCTCTGGTAAGTTACTAAACCTGTAAAATGAGGGACCTTAGGATCATGTATTTAGATGAAAAGACCATAGAGGTCATAGTCTAAATCTTTCATGTTCATGAATGAGGAAACTGAGGCCCAGAGGGATTAAACAGCTTGTCCAAGGTTAAATGGATATTAAACATAAAGACAAGATTCAACCCCAGGTTCTCTGATGCCAGTTCTAGCACGCTGCCCTCTGTCCCCCAAGGTGATGGACTGGGTAACCTCTGAGGTCCCTTTCAGTACTCAGTCTAGAATTCTATCACGAACAATATTCAGGGCCTGTACTCGGGGCAAAAAAACCCCCAACACCAACAAACTCCAAATCAGCCCAGTGAAAAATTCCAACAGAAATCAGTGTAAGTAAGCCAAGTGGAGGTGCTCTTGGATGCCAGGGTTTTCCTCATGCAAGATGCTTAAACTCGGAAATGATGAGATTATCTACAGATTGACCTGAGGATTTCTGCTCCATCTGAATTGAGGCTTGATAAATTCTTGTCTAATTAACCTCTGTCCCACCACCTGTATAATTAAGCAGGCGCCTGCTGCAACTCTCCTTTTGAGGTAACTATGGCCTTCTGCTCGTGCAAGCTGGGTCTGAGGGTGTTCCAAAAAAAAGAAAGAAAGAAAGAAAGAAAAAGATTCTGTATCTAAATTGAAAATGAGAGGGCTGGTGGATGGAGGGAGAAAAGAAACAATTATTTCGCCCCTTTTGTCTGCCTGAGACCTCACCCTTTGAAGCCACTGTGAAGTGTAGTAATTATATGAGCAAATTCTTTCCTCCTGCTCCAGCCCCTACCTACAGCAAAGCCCAAACAACTATTTGAAAAGTAAAAAGAATCTGTCAGGCCAGTGATTTGGAGGCATGGAGAATTCTCCATGACTTGTCTGAACTTAATTCAATGGAATGTTCTGAGGGTTTCTGTATTTGTGTGTGTGTGTTTTTTACTGAACTCAGTCAATGTGGTTTGTATAAGTGAATGAGCCTTAATTTAACTAAGATCTTTGTAGTGTAGCAGCTACTGAGCTGACCTCCAACAGAGCAGACATGGGTTCAAATCTCCCTTCTGACAACCTGTAGTCTACAAGACCCTGGGTTAGTCACTTATCATTTCAGTGTCCAAAGTTTAGCAAAGCACCTTTCACTTTTTAAAATTCTCTGTTTAATTCTCTTTTTGCTTTTTAATTCTTTGTAATTTGGGCACTGTGTAATACCCCCTGCTTCTATATACTGGTTGCTCCCTTGGCTTCAGAGATACCCCATTCTTCTCGTTCTCCTACACCTGTAACTGGTCCTACCCTGCCTCCTTCACTGACTCTTCCTCCTTTTGGCCCTTTGATCTTCACAAGCTCCCTCTTGTGAGGTCAGTGCTGCTGGTATTGCTCCCATTTTACATGTGAAGGAACTGAGGCTGAGATAGATGAAATGATTTGCCCAGAGTCAATACATGGTGTCTAGCAATGTTCTTGCTTGGCATCTAGTAAGTGCTTAATAAATGCTTGTTGATTGACTGACTGTTTGAAGTAGGCTCCCAAGTCAAGTTGTCCTGACGCTAACTCCAATGCTAGCCACTATGCCATGCCTATGAGTGCAACTGCTAAACACAGAACCTTTAGAAGCGTACAGCAGAGAACAAAAGGAAACCCACAGGGAAGCAAAGAAAAGATGGACAGCTTTCAACACAGTGCATAGTATTTACTATATAGGCTTTCTGGAAATGGAAATTTATTGTTACATATTTTGAATCCTGTCTTACATTCTGCTGTGCACACGACGTGTGGTTTTTTTTTCTTTTCTTATTATGTATTTAAGTTTTAGTATTCAAGTCTAAAAAAGTTTAAAAAAATAAAATATTGTTATTATTGTAAAAAAAAAGAACATTTAGAAATTATACAGATATATTTCAGAAGAAAATAATGGCAGCTCAGGATTCCATTATTTGCATGGATCAGCTATACAATGTAAACTCACTGAACTAACCAGATCTTACATTCACCTTAGGCTGTACAGACTAGATTGAATTAGGCCTGCTAGGTGGGTGGGCTGCTCTGATTTTTCCATGAGATGTACATTAGGAAAATTTTTTTTTAAATCGTAGAATGTTAGAAATGAAAGAATTAGTTCACAGGATCATAGACTTTAATCTGGGTATCTGCTCTAATCCCTCCCCTCTTACAAATGAGGAAACCAAGGTCCAGGGACATCAAATAAGTGACTTCCCCAAATTCTCAGATAGCAAATGGTGGGGCTAGAATTGGGACTATCATATAAGATCATAACTTTAGAGTTGGAAAGGATCTTGGAGGCCATCCAGTCCAAACCTTCTCACTTTACACCTGAGGAAGTGACTTATCAAAGATCACACATAGAGTAAACATCAGAGGTAAGATTTGAACCCAAGTCTTCTGACTTCAGAGTTCTTTTCACAGTACCCCAACTCAAAAGCTTGTTCTTCATTGTATCATGCTGTGCTCATTTTAGAGTTCAGGAATCTGAGGCTAGGAAGGCAAAGGTTCTATTACAATACATCAGTAGTACATAAACTTAGGGCAGGTAGCTGCACGGTCAATGGAGCACTGGGCTTGGAATCAGGAAGACCCACGAATTCAAATCTAGCCTCAGACACTTACTAGCTGTGTGACTCTGGGCAAGTCACTTAACCCTGTTTGCCTCAGTTTCCTCATCTGTAAAATGAGTTGGAGAAGGAAATGGCAAGCCACTCCAGGGTCTTCGCCAAAAAAACTCCAAACAAGGTCACAAAGTGTTGGACAGGACTGAAACAATTCAACAACAATAAAAAAACATAAACTTAGCTGAGCCTTTACAGTTCTTCGACAATTCCTCTACTCTAACCTTATCAGTTCTGTGTCTCATCTCCCACAGAGGCTGTTACCAACCTGTTTTCTCTCTTTTCCCATCAATGTCCCAAACTTCTCAGAAGCCACTTCCATTCTCTTATCTTTCTGTCTGTTCATAAAAAAAGTGAACCTCCTTACAAGGTCCACACCCTCAATGCCATTCCCTCCCATGCTCTGGCAAAGCTCCTCCTTCTCATGAATTTTCCATCTTTCCCTCCCTCTGCATTTCCTCTTACCTTTCTGCCTGTAAACATGTTCAAATCTCCCTGATCCTTACAAAGTAAAAATAAAAAAGCCTTCCCTCTACCTTTCTAGGGCATCCAGCTCACATTTCATCTCCTCTTCATCTGTAGCAGCCTTGATAAAGCTGTCTGTAACCTATGTCTTCATTTTGTCATTATCTTTTGAAATCTAGTTCCTGACTATTCCCTCCATCACCATTACTGAAGTCACTGTTTCCTAGATCTCCAATTACCTTCTATTCACTAAACCCAAAGGTCTTCCCTTTCCCCGTATTTGTTATCCCAGAGTTCTTTGTAGTTTTGGCACTATGTAACACTTTCCTCTGTGTACTATTTCCTCCCTCGGCTTCTGAGGTACCACACTCTTCTGTTTCTCCTACGTCTTTAAGTGGTCCTTCCCTCCTCCTTCACTGACTCATGCTCCTTTTGACCTCTTACTGTGTGTGTGTGAGTGTTCCCCAAGGTTCAGACACTGGTCCTCCTCTCTCTCAAGTCCAAAATCAATCTTATAATCATTCTCTGTCAGCCTCCTTCTCCCCCTGCCTTCACTTTTTCTATCATAAGGACCACCATTCACTCTGTCTCCACTGTTGACAATTTCAATGTAAGCTTTCATCCTTCCTTCTTCTGTATCTGTCATAGCCAATCAATAGCCAGGGTTGATGATTCCGACTTCACAACATCTCTTGAATCTATTTCCACTTTTCTATTTGTTATTGTTGTCATGTGTGTACAGGCTCTCATTATCACCCACCCAGACCACTGCAATACCCTCCTAAAGGGTCTTCCTTCCTCCACACTCTCACTGCTCAAACTCATTTCTCATACTATTGCCAGAACAACCACATGAATGTATATTTGATCAAGTCACTCCTCTGCTCAACAACATTCAGTAGCTTCTTATTGCTTCTTTAATGTAGGGCAGTTACTTTGCCTGGCAAGGGCATCCATAATCTAGTACCAGCCTAACTTCTCCCTACACTTCAATTTTTTCTTTTTGGTATTCTAAGCTTGACAAACAACAATAAATAGGAACATGTCCACATACAAAGAAGAACAGAAAAAGAGCATTACATACAAAACCACAAATTTCTGGTTACCCAGAGACTACATCCTTAAAATATATAATTAATTCAATATGTTAGTTCAAAAGCTGTCATGCCTATCTGTATCTCCTCTGAATTTCCTTCTCCTATCTACTCTGTATTTTTTAAAATGCTCTATTGATGCTCTTCTATGCCTATGGAGGCAGCTAGGTGGTTCAGTGGATAGAGGGCTGGACCTGGGGTCAGAAAGACCTGAGTTCAAATCTAGCCTTAGACATTTACTAGGGCTTGACATTGAGCAAGTTCAGTTTCCTCAACTGTAAAACAGGGATAATAATACCAACTATCTCAAAATATTTATAGCAGCTCTTTTTGTGGTGGCAAAGAATTTGAAATTGAGGGGATGCCCATCAATTGGGGAATGGCTGAACAAGCTGTGGTATATGAATGTAATGGAATATTATTGTGCTATAAGAAATGATGAGCAGGTGGATTTCAGAAAAACCTGGAAAGACTTGTATGGTCTGGTGCTTATTGAAGTGAACAGAACCAGGAGAACGTCATACACAGTAACAGCCTCATTGTGAGATGACTACTAACATTGATAGTCTTAGCCCTTCTCAGCAATGCCAGGATCTAAGACATCTCCAAAAGTCTCATGATGAAAAATGCTATCCACATCCAAAGAAAGAGCTATAGATTTTGAATGCAGATCAAAGCATACTATTTGTTCTTTTTTCTGCTGTTTTGTTTTGTTTCCTCTTTCTAGTTTCCTCTTCCTATTGGTTCTAATTTTTCCTTACAACATCACTAATGTGAAAATATGTTCAATGGGAATGTATATGTATAGCCTATATCAGATTGCATGTCATCTTGGGGAGGGAGGTGGGAAGGGAAGGGGAGAAAAATTTAAAACTCAAAAGCTTATGGAAGTGATTGTTGATAAATCAAAATAAATCAATAAAAAATTTTTAAAAAATAACATCACCTATCTCCCAGCATAGTCATTATGATTAAATGAGATATTTGTAAAGCTAAGTAGGTGTTACACAAATGCCTGCTATTCTTATTCTTTCTTTTCATCTTGTTTTTGGCATCACTATCACTACCCCTTTCTAATAAGCTACACACACACACACACACACACACACACACCATCTCAAGTAAAAACCTTCTCTTGTAACAAAAAGCATAATCCCACAAAACCAATCCACACATTAACTGCCTGACAAAAATGTATGTCTCATTCTGCACACCTCTAGTCTATCCTTTCTCTGTCAGGACGTGGGAAATATGATTCATCATCAATCTTTTGGAGTCATGTTTGGTCATTCCTTTGATCATAGTTCTTTCGTCTTTTAAAGTGGTCTTTCTTAACATTATAGTTCATGTATAGATTGTTCCCCTGGCTCTGTTCACTTCACTCTGCATTAGCTCATACAAGTCTTTCCAGGTTATTCTGAATACATCTGTTTTGTAACTTTGTAATAATATTCCACTATATTCACATACCATAATTTGTATAATCATTTCCTAGTTGATGGGCACCCTCTTAGTTACCAGTCTTCTGCTATAGCAACACCTCAGTCAGAGTGTTTTGGGTTTCCAGACCCACTGGGATATTCTAGTGCAGAATGCTTCCATTGTCAAAGGCTCTGGGGCTTCCTTGCTTGCCTGGTCCCAGTTTTCTACTCCCCCTAGCCTTACTCCCTCAGGATGAAGAGAGCTGCAGACTTCAGGTGTCCCTCGGGCATCTCTGGTCCAAGCTTGGCAAGCTGCTTTTACCTTACTTACCCAGGTGGTATTGGCTTCCTTCATTGAGGAGTCCTGTGTGCTTCTAACTGTCTCCTTGTTCAGCCTTGGGCTGGGTGAAAATATTGCAATTTCTTTTTGGCTTTCTTGATCATTATTTGATCTGGAAATATTCTTAGAACTTTTATGGAGTACATTAGTAGGAGAGTTGGGCTCCTTTCACACAGCCATCTTACTTGGAAGCTGTCCATTATTTTATCCTTTCCAGCCAGATCTCAAATCACAGAATTTTAGAGTTGGAATGTACTGGGCAAATGGTTATCAGGCTCTGTTTGGACATCTTCAACCTATTACCTCCCAAAGTAGTTCATTCCATTTATAGAGAGCTCTAATCATTAGAAGCTGTCCATAAATGGAATGATCTTCTTTGTGAGGTAATGCATGAGGAGGGGCATCTGGGTTGTACCGTGGATATATTGTCAAGCCTGGAGTCAGGAAGACCTGAGTTCAAATCTGGGCTCAGACTCTTACTAATGGTGTGGCCCTGGGTAAGTCACTTAACCTTTGTTTGCCTCAGTTTCCATAAAATGAGCTGGAGAAGGAAATGGCAAACCACTCCAGTATCTTTGCCAAGAAAATCCCAAATGAGGTCATGAAGAGTTAGACACAACTGAAAAATGACTGAACAACAAAAGTAATTAGGAAAAATTTCCTGAAATAATAGCTATTATATAGTACCATAAGGTTTGCAAACATTATTTATTATATGTGTGTATATATATATATACATATATATATATACATATATATACACACACACACACACACACACACACATACACACACACATACACACATAGATAGATAGCTGTACCAATTCCACATGGTTGTTGTGATGATAAATTTATTTACATATGTATGTATATACATATGTAGATATATACATGCACATATGTATACATATATTATTTGTGTCATGTTACATATTATGATGTATTATGATGTATTCTGTCACATATAATACTATTATCGTATATATTAAAATATATTTACCCTCACAACATCCCTGTAGAGTAGATGCTATTAATATCCCCATTAAACAGATGAGAAAACTGAGGCAGACAGAAGTTAAGTGACTTACCTAGCATCAAGCAGCTAGTAAGTATCTGAGGCAGGATTCAAACTCAGGTCTTCCTGATTCAACGTTTAGTACCTACTTTCCTAGACCAAAATTTGCTTTTTTATTGCTTCCCCTTATTCCTTCTGATTCTGCTCTCTGAGATCAAACAGAAAAAGTTTGATCCTTCTTCCATCAGACAAGTACTATCTACTCTAGCCATATCGTGCTTCTGTGTGCCCTGAATACTCTCTCATCTCTTTGCTTCTGATACTGCTTTTGTTATTGCTTGCCCTTTGCTTTCCAAGTCTTGACTCAGTGAGGTAGTTGCAAAAAGTGGTCAGCCTCACTCTCTCTTCTAGAGTCATCAAAGTCCAGTGGCAACATAAATGTCAAGGTGGCTGGTGATAGCCTGGGAAGCAATGGATGACCTTGGCGTATTCCTTGTCTGACCAAACTCTGCTTTTACCCATGCCTAGGGTAGCATCTCTTTCTTTACCTATTGAATAAACTAATATTGAATGGAAGTGTCAGAGGTGAGACTAAACCCAGATCTTGTGCCTTATATCCTATTATTTCGTCTACTACATCATAGAGGGAGAAGCATTCCCGAAATCAACACGATTCATCAATATAAGCAACTGGGCCAGGACCTGAAAAAAACCTGGCTGCAGAATCAGGAGCAAAAAGAAATTCAACCCTTAAAAATATTAAATACTGCACATCCTTTATATACTAGAAATGACCACAGGAGCATGTTTGGGCCATGAGAAGAGAATCAAATTGAATTTTTAACTGTGTAGCCTTGTAAATGACTCACAACAATATAAAGTTGTCTAAAATCTGAAAGGAATTTTTAGAGAATAACAGAACATTCTATATCAATCACGCTTCTTTTCTAGGGACCAAATGAATGCTATTACATTATTTAATGCAAGCTTTTAAACTCCAGGTCAGAAAGAGCATCGGTATAAAAATGGTCTCTATCCTGGGAAACCATTGGGAGCCTAAGCAGGCTTTTTTTTTTTAAGGGGAAAGTTGCAATGCTTATTGGATATCGGCCATGAATCTTTTATGCATCCTTTCTGTGAAGAGGAAACTTTCTCCTTCCACTTCGCTTGCAAACAAAAACCTGGAGCATAGCATTTCCAAGCCGGCAGGAAATAAAACTCTAAACAGGTGTGATCACAGCTTGCTGCCTGAACTCCCTCAGAAACCCAGGAGTTTCTTTGTGTCAAGTGCAGGAGATAAGCTGGAGGCCCTGAACACAAGGAGAGGGGGAGAAAGAAAAGGAGGGAGACTCCAGGATTGTATAAACTCTTTTATAGTTACAACTGGTGGTTATAATTACCCTTTCCAGACAGCTGCCTTATGTGCCACCTTTTCTTCCCTCTTTATAGAATATGCTTTGACCCAAAGCCCAATGCTAAGCATGAAAAAATACGGGTTATGTTAGGGTCTTTCTCAGTAGGAGAGACATTATCTAATTTCCTGTGGCATCACGTGCCCATAGAAAAATGCCCACAAGTGATGTGACTGATGTTTCGTAATAGAAGGAGGATCTCTTAATTCTGCTTTGCCATTTTCTCTACTTTGTAATTCTACTTTTATGACTTATAAGAAATCTCCATGTTCTAAAAGTCATCCAACAAGATTGTTTTACTGGAAGGAATAGTGAATATGAAGAATTCAGAAAGAGACAAAAAGACTTATGTGGAGTGATCCTGGGTAAAGAAACCAGGACCATTAGAACAACACACACAATGATTACAACAAGGTTAAGTCAACATGGAGAGCCAACAAAACTCTGGTCAAATAGCAGTCAGTGTCAACATCATTTGTCAAAGCTAAAGGATATGTCCTTCCCTTACATTAGGGAAAAGGGACTAGACTGTGATTTCATTAACATGTTGTTTGTCCTTGTTCTGGAAGAGGACCAATGACATCAGAAGGGTGATGTCTTGACTAGCAAATGAATTGGATTTAAGTGAGGCCGGACTGAGCAAAGTCATCAGCCCCACTCTCTCCTCCAGAGTCATTTGAGTCCAGTGGCAAGACATAGATCAGGAGGACTAGGGATGGCCCAGAATATAGTAGGGAACCCTGGCTTTTTTAAGCTAAGGTCTTTCCCAAATCTTAGTTTGTCTGGGGCAACACCCATTCAGTAGTTAAAGGCTAGGTAAGAATGGAGGCAAAAGATGGCCTAATTTGATTTCACAAAGGAATCATTCTGGGAGGGGAAGACCCTCAAAGTTTCTGGTCAGAACAGTAGAGAGTCTACTCTCTTTTCCAAAGCAAATTGGCACCCTCTCTGCAACTTATAGCCTTACAGAATTTCCTGGAACCCTCAGGGGTTAAGTGATTTACCCTGACTCACCACAGCCAGAGATGGGACTTGAATCAATGTCTTCCAGGCCATCACACCATCTTACATCTCATGGTAACCATCAATAAACAAAGGGAATATACTTTGGGGGAAGAGTTTGTTGGACGGTTCTTGTTATGTCAAAATAAAATGCACCAATAAATGTGCTTTAAAATGATCCAATATGCTAACAATAAGGAACTTGTTAGTGAAGTAAAAATGACAGGAACCTTTGGAGCAAGTGAGGCTTGCATATCAAAACTCAAGAGAGCAAAAGAGAGGAAAGCCAGAATTTGAACACAGTTCCTGACTCCAAATCCAAAACTTCTCCTGTTTTGCCATACTGTGCCTACTTGGCTGTTGAGGGTCTGTTATGCACACTAGGTTTGGAGATAGTAGGCTTCAAAGAGTTCAGAGAAAAAAGATAGGGTCCAATTTTGCTTAATACTTTGGAAGAGAAGTTAGCCCGATAAGAATGGAAAGTTTCTGAGAATGAAATCCTGAAGGTATGAACCCAAATTACTGCATTGAGGAAAAAAGGAGGAACTATCTGAAGAGATCAGTTTGGATATACAGACATATTGGCAAATTCATATTTGACAAAGTCTTCCATGCTGTGCCTGTGGATAGCATAATCTTATAGATATGGACTAGAAGACAGTATAATTAGGTGACTTTGGAATTGTTTAAATGACCAGATAAAAGAGTGGTTTTTAATAGATCAATTTGGAAGAAGGTTTCTAGTATAGTGATTCTCTAAGTGTCATCTAGGCACTCTTTCAAAGGATCTGTTAAGTCAAAACTATTTGCATAATAATATTAAGATATTACAATTCATAATGTAGTAAATATTGATAAATATATAAGTAAAAGTTCTTTGGGAGGTCTTCAAAATTTTTAATAGCATAAAGGGGTCCAAAAGGTTTAAGAACCCCTTTCCTAGGAAAGTTCACTAAGGATCTGTCCTTAGCATATGCTGTTTAATATCAGTATCAATGACCAAGTGTCACATCATTGCACAAGTATAATCGATATCTGATTGTTTAGTATCTCAGGGAGGGGGGAGGGGAAAGGGGAACGGATAAAATTTGGAACTCAAAACTTAAAAAAAAAAATTTTAAAAATTGTTTTAACATGTAATTAAGGGAAGGAATAAAATATATTTTTAAAAAGTAAAGAAAAAATATCGACGATCAAGCAATATTAAAGTACAGATAGCATTCCTGGTCACATTTGCAGACGGCACATTGGAAAACAGAGATCCAAATACAAAACACTTTAACATGGCTAGGACAATGAGCCGATTGGCTAAGATGCATCTTCATAGGAATAAACTTAAAGTTCTGCACTGGGTTCAAAAACATCAACATTCCAAATACAGGGTAGGGGAAGTATATCTAGACCACAGGTACTTATGAAAGAGATCTTGGGGTTTTAATGACTTGAAAGCTTAACGTAAGTCAAGACAGAGCAACTCCAGGAGCCAGTACTGTTCTAAACTGCATTAAGTAGCATTGTGTCTAGAAAAGGGGGTAAAAATTTATCATTTTCTGCCACGATTAGTCTAGATACAGAGTACTGCCTTCGCCTCTGGGTCCCACATGTGAGGAAAGACACAGAAAAATTAGTATGTGTTCAGAAGAGGGTGACAAAGATGGTGAACATATTGGATCAAATACCAGGAGAATTAGTTGAAAGAATTAGAGATGCTTAATAAAGAAAAGAGTTGAGTTAGGGAGAGTGAGATCACTAGCCTTAATTATTTGAAGGATTGTCAGGTTGATGAGGGATTAGACCATATTCTGCTCAGGCCCGGAGAGCAGAAATAAGAGCAGCAAATAAAGTTAGAGATGGGGCAGATATTGGCCAATAGTGAAGATAAACTTCCCGACAATTAGAGCTGCCCAATGGACCACCAAGAGAGGTTATGAACTTCACTTCATTGGAGGTCTTTAAGCAGGGCCTGGATTAGCATTTGCTAGGGAAATTGAAAAGGAGGTTCTTTGGCCAGGTATGGGATAGAGAACTTCTAACTCTGCGGTTCTGTGATTCATTTTGCTTCCATTCTTTGCCAAAATTCCAGTAAGTTGGATTAGTTTTGCTATTACTCTCTGGAGAGAGGAAATACAGAATCTTTCTGAGGGGCCCACACTAAACCCCACATTAAACCTCTTTAGTCTCCAGCCTATGACTTAGATGCTTCATCGATATTACAATTATTTTTCTCTAACTTTAGAACCTTTCAAAATTCATAACCTAGGTTCATAGATTTAGAGTTAGGACCAGTCCTAGACGTTATCTAGTCTAGGAGTCTAACTTTTTATGTGCCCCTACTCCTTTGACAGTCTGATGAAACATATTGACCCCTTCTCACAATAATGTTTTTAAATGCATAAAATAAAATACACAGAACTACAAAGAAAACAAATTCTATCAAAATACGCTTATCAATATCTACCAACTATTGCTCTTGTTCATCTTTTGTTTTCAAAGAGGACCAATGACATCTCTGGGTGATGTCTTGCCTTGCGAGTGGATTGGATTTAAGTGAAACACAGGAAGACCTGAGTTCAAATCCAGCCTGAGATACTTACTAGCTGAGTGAGCCTTGGCAAGTCACTTAAACTCTGTCTACCTCAGTTTCCCCATCCATAAAATGGAGGATCAAATGAGGTTATGTTTGTAAAGTACTTAGCACAGTGCCTGACACATAGTAGGAACTTAATACATGTTGGGTTTTTTTCCCCTTCCTATCTTTTTAAAAAATACAAGCTCACGGACCCCAAGTTGAGAACCCTTGATCTAGTCCAAGGCTCTCATTTTAGAGGGAAGAAAACTGAAATCCAAAGAGGGCAAATGATTTGCTCCAAGTCGCACAGGTTCTCCGTGGCAGAGAAGATTTATGAATCCAGGTCCTCTGTTTCCAAATCCTGTCACTTCTTTGAATGTACCACACTGCTTCAAAAGGGAATCACCAACTTAAAATAACAACAACAGCCACAAAAAAATAACAAAGCATTTACCTTTCCAGAGAAAGAAAAGAGAATGCTACCAAGCCAAAGTGATTGATGGGGTATGCCACAGAAAACCATTAGCAGGATTGTGAATGCTAGGCTTTTAATTACAAAGTTAATGGCTACAGGGTCCAGTTATTCCCTTGCTAGCAGACAATCTGGTTCCTCGCCTCCAACAAACATTAGCCATCCCAAAATGGCTGAGAAACTGGAAATCTCCTTAGAGAAAAATTCTTGCGATTATAATCAGGGCTATACTGGAGCCAGCTTGAACCACAGAGGGGATTGTTAAATTTTCAGTGTGAACATTTACACCTTGGAAATCTGCAAAAGTTACAAATCAGGGCTTGATTTATAGTTCAGTTGATTGTCTAGATTTAAGAAAATGATGAAGAAAATGTTAGTAACATCAGATTAAATTTAAAAGTATGTCCTGCATGCATTGTGGGTGAAGGGGAAGGCAGGGAGGGCTAGCTGTCCTTTACCAACACACCACTGATTGTCACTCAGGGTTCTGTTCGTTCAATTTCGTACTCTTTTCCTTCTTCCACATTTCTTGTGGCTCATCATTAACATCTGGCATTCTCAGCAGATTCCACAACACTGCCTTTGAAACCCAATAAATTATGGAAGATTTCAGTTTTTGGATAGTTTTGACTGCAGGGGGCAGGATCTCCTCTGCTCCATACCTATGGCTTGGGAAGCTGAGTGCTACATTTCCACAAACCTAAAGTCACTAGAAAGGAATTGACTGACTTGCATATTATGTATTTTTCTTCTTCTAAAGAGCCTAGAAGTACATTTTTACTTTCCTTATTATTTTTTTTTGGGGGGGAGAGGGGTTTTTTTTTTGTGACAAGCAAAAATAATCTTTGTGGTAGACCCTGTAGCATCACAGGTTTAGAGATTTAGGTCTGGAAGGAACCTTAGAGGCCTATCATTTTGCAAACGAGAAAACTGAGATTCAGAGAGGCTACTTGGTCGCAAAGGTAGTAAGTGATACAGTCAGAATTGGAATCCAGGACCTATGACATCAAAAGTATAACAGTTATCCCTTCCACATCTTGAGGGTTAGGGGTATGGAGCCCCCACGATCTGGAAAATCTGTGTAAAATTTTTTGGCCCTCCCTTCATACCAGAGAAGAAGTCTGAATTATTATGGTATTAAAAGATAAAATATGTTGATATTATACATTCTATACATATATTTTATGCATTTCTGAGTTTCTAAACTTTTTCTGTGTCATCTGCTGGCCTTCATGTGTTGTCTGACTTCTGTAAAACTTCCCCAAAATTCCCATTTAATTTCTTATGCCAACCCGTGATATATCGAAACCTGCAATGGGGAAAGTCACAGTGTAGAAGGGACAATTGTATTTTTTCCATCATTTCATAGCACTGTCTAAAGTTACTCTTTATCATTGATGCTCCCCAATCATAAATCTGACAGCTGCCTTGGAGATGGGGAGGAAGGCTTGGGGCAGCAAACTTCCTAACTGGTCAACTTTTCCAACCCACAAACTTCCAAAATAATAACAAATGCCAGGTCTCTAATAACTTAAAAAAGTAAGATTAGAGAACCCAGCTGTCTAACTGCCCCTTAATCAATCCCAAGACTCTTTTCTCCCATCTCTTTGCTCTGAGGTTAATTAGCTCATTCCTCCAGCCTTGTGGATTTGGCTGGCTGTCTGCTCCTTCTGCTTTGTGCCCCCACTGTCACCCTGACCTTCCAGCCTTTTCCTCCCCAGGACTTCACTCCCCATCCAGGCAATTCTGTTTTCTAGGCTTTACTGAAGGGGAATAATCCAGTGAATAGGACACCCATAAAAGCTAATCATTAAAGACTCCTCTTTTTATCAGGGCTAATCTGGCCATTTTTGCACCTTTAAACTTCGATCACCATCAAATTTCACAGCTCCTAGGAGAGAAGAGATGATTTTCACAGCTATGTGGATTCTAATTACATTGGAGTTTCATGGGTATGAGCTACAGGAGAAAACCAGATTTTTTTTAAAAAATCATACATTTGACATAATTGGTATCTATGACTATAAGTAAACTACCCCAGAAAGAAAGAGAAATGAGAAGTTAGAAAAAGGCAGGAAAAAAGAAACCTCTATACTAACTGATTTTCTCCTGAAAACTACTACTTTAAAACCCACAAATGCCTCATCTTGGCATGGAGGTCACCATGAGGTGAGGGAGGAGCAGATACTGGGCATCACGGAGTGAATCCCTACCCAAGACTCCGATACCAAGGAGATTCCTGCCAGAAGTCCTAGGAAACAGAAAAGGTGTGGCCTAGAAAAAGACTGAAGACTGACCTAGTTGAGTTGAGTTGGGTTCTTTTCCAGGAGGCATCCACCAGGAGTTGTTGTTTTGGGACCATTTTTAAGCCACAATAACTCATGAGATATTGGAATTATCAGAAGGATTAAAATCTACAATGGTGGCTAGCATTCTCCAACAGTCACTGAAATGGAAAGAGCACTGATATCAGAGACAGAGGACCTAGATTCCAGTTCTGCCGCTATGATTATTACTGAGCTGCTCATGTGAAAAATGAGGGGGCTCTTGGCTCTTAGATCTGAGCATTAATCTAGTGCCAGGGGTATGGAACCTGAGTCCTCAAGGCCACACGTGGCCTTCTAGATCCCTGGGTGTGGCTTTTTGACTGAGTCCAAGTTTTACAGAACAAATCCTTTTAATAAGGGGATTTGTTCTATGAAGCTTGGATTCAAAGTGCCCAAACGTTCCCCACCCCTGGGTCCAATGCACTCATTTTACAGATGAGGAAACTGATATTAGGGTTGGACTAGATGTGTTCTCATGGTCCTTCTAGTTCTAAACATATGTTTCTACAAATTGATGACATCAGAGGCATTGAAGTCGTTTCAATCCAGTGATTTTCCTATACCTCTTCGAATTGCCAACTCCGTTATTATTAACAGTGTCTATTATATCATTCTTCTCTAGACTCTATCAACCCAGAGATGACGTTCAGCTAAGAAAGAAACTCAGAAATTTGCCTTTATTTTTCTGAGACAATATTACAGACACAACTATGAAGTTTGATGGGGGAAAGTGATTCAAAGTTTGGCACATGCTCCAGAGGGAGACCCTTAATCTTTTTGTCTTGTCTCTCTATGTTTCTCTGTGTGTGTGTGTGTGTGTGTGTGTGTCTGTATGTCTGTGTGTTTCTGTATATTTCTCTGACTCTGTGTGCTTCTCTCTCTAGGTTTCTGTATCTCTTTCTCTTTCTCTCCATCCGTCTCCTGCCTCCATTTTTCTTTTCTCTGTCTGTCTGTTTCACTGTCTGTGCTCTTTCTTTCTCATGGGTCTGTGGGATTGTGTTATAATTAAAGTCTTTGTTTTTCAAAGGAATCAGCCATCTCCAGCCCCTAAAAGGCCTCTTCCTTTGGCAACTCTTGTTTATGGACTGATGTATTAGGATAATAATGGGGTGGGGGTGGGGGTGGGAACGTGTGTGTTTGTGTGTGTGTGCGCACGTGCGCACGCACGGCCAGCACAAATGATTTGGGAAAGAGAGGAGGGGTGAGAAAAGGGGGTTATCCAGTTTTTGCATGAAATGAAAATGAGGTGGCAGCTTTTGCAGGACAATTCTTTGCCCTTCTCTCCCTGTCAGAGTGCAAATGCCAGCTGAGGCCCAACACCTTGTTTTATTGTGTGAAAACCAAAAAGAGATCTCTCAATCATCTTCAAATTAACTGCCTTTTGCCATTATATGCTCCCTCAGGAGCAATCAAAAGATATGTTCCAAAAGGCTGGGACTGAGCCTGCTTCTTCATCCACATTTTGGGTAACCCTCTCCACCTACACACACACACACACACACACACACACACACACACACACACAATCTGTGGTTTCCATCTCTCATGGCAAACTTTAATGCTTTAATTAGGAAGCATCTGCATGTCCAGTCTTCACAAACACCATCTGGTGCTAGGGATAAAATATGTTTCATTTTCATGAAAGAGAAACCTTCGCAAAGTAGAGCCTTTTGCATATCAGTTGTTGGAGTTCTCACATTTGCTAGATGATAGATACGCTAGGCTTCAAAAGACACACTTGATAATTTAAAAGAAACTAGAATCTGTACCTGGAGTTGCCTTTTCTTTTGGAGAAACACGAAGGGAAAGATTCACCGACGCAAGAAATCTCAGAGCTGATGGCTTGTCAGGCTACTATAAAGCAGAGTTTTACCTCAAACAATATTCAGTGCTTAGAAGGCACCTCCATTTTAAGAAATGAAAGCCCTTTAGGGTATTATTTGAATAACCCTCACAGTGCCTTGAAAATATAACTTTGGCACTCTATTTTTTAAAATGCGGCAATGTTTTTAAAACTTTAAGATGAGGCAAATGTGACAAAATGACCATTCCCTATGGACTAAGTCAGATGCATATCTTTCATTTGATCTCAAGATCTATGAAACCCACCAACTGTCATGACATCACACTGCTTTATATACTCATCAGTCTTGTATTAACAGCATATTAGGCTGAAAAAAACCCCATCTATTCTGTTATTTCTACAATGATAGAAGGGCTTAGAAGTTAAGATCCCTTCAGACAGTTTCTTTGGGGAGGAGAAATTTATTTTTAAGTGTGCTATCCTCTGATTAACTGTAAATGACTTAGCTCTTCTCAGCAATACAAAGATCCAAGACAATTCCAAAGGACTCATGTTGGAAAATGTTACCTACATCCTATAAAGAACTGATGGAGTCCGAATGCAGATCGAAGCATACTATTTTTCATTTCTTGATTTTTTTTTCTATATGTGTGTGTGTGTGTTTTGGTCTGTTTTCTTTCACAACATGATGAATATGGAAGTGTTTTGCATAATTGCACATGTA
Source organism: Phascolarctos cinereus (assembly GCF_003287225.1). Lineage (NCBI taxonomy): Eukaryota > Metazoa > Chordata > Mammalia > Diprotodontia > Phascolarctidae > Phascolarctos > Phascolarctos cinereus. The sequence goes on along the minus strand of NW_027555847.1, from coordinate 315,356,312 downwards.
CAACCTATATCAAACTGCTTACCATGGTGGGGGAGGTAAGGGAGGGAGAGAATTTGAAACTCAAAATTTTTAAAAATGAATGTTAAAAATTGTCTTTACATATAATTGGGGGAAAATATTACTTAAAAATAAATATGCCATCCTTGAAATTACAAGTATGCTTTTCAAAGCTTACATTCCTCTGAAGTCAAAGCAGGCTTCAGACATATCTCCTATAACTCAATTTTCATGAACTCAGTTCTCCAGCCTGACTAGATTACTTATCATTCTCTGAAGATCTTCCATGATTTCCTGCCTTTCTAGTGGGAAGAAGAAAAGAGTTCATTTTCCTGCTTATATTCAATCATTCACCTCTTTGGCATCATTGTGCTTCTGTTAGGTTGGAGATGCTTGAGTAGGAGGGAACACAGGAAATCGAGAGATAAAGAAAACATGGCTCCTGTCTTCAAGGAGCTAACAATCTTTAGCCAGAGAAATGACAGACATGTATACAAATGCTAAGACAGCATGTGATAAGGCAATAGAAAAATTATGAACAAAGCGCTAGGAAAGATCCAAGAAAGCAGAGATTGTTTTTGACTTGAGGGATTAGGGAAGCCTTCATGAAAGAGATAGAATTTAAGATATGCCTTGAGGTGTGGAGAATGTTTCCTATGCTGCTATGGAAGGCATGTGACTTGAAGTCAGAAGCACAGGTTCAAATTCTAATGCTGATACTTTGTACCTATGTCCATCATTCAGGTACGTTATTTCCCTCTCTTTGGACTTCAGGTTTGGAGTCTTGAGTTCAAATACTAATTCTGCTACACACTAGCTAAGTTAACTTGGGAAGTTGACATAATGGTGATGAGAATGAGGATGAGGATGGTAATGGCCATTTATTATGGTTTACCAAGCACTTTGTATACATTATCTTATTTGAACCTCACAACAACCTCATGAGTAGGTGCTACAAGCATTATAACAAATTTTGTGAATGGAGAAACTGAGGCTAAGTGAAGTCAGCATCACATAGTGGGAAGAATGATGGACTTAGAGCCAGAGAACTCAGGTTGGACTAGATGGCCTCTAAAAGTCTCTTCTAGCTCTAGATCAATGATATATGAATACTTATAATTTACATCATAGGGTTGTTGCAAGAAATGGGATATGTAAACTTTAATGAAATGTATAAATTGGAGTTATTATTGTTGCTGTTTTGGGGGACATCATGGATAAAGAGTCCATTTTGGACCCAGGAAGATGCGGGTTCAAGTTCTACCTACCACATATCCTGAATGTATGATCCTGGGCAAGTAACTTAACTCCTCAGGTAACTCTCTAAGACCACTAAGTTGAAGAAAAGGTGTTGACCTGTATGGGAAAGGAAGACGCCTATCTCAATAAAATCCAGGCATTATCCCTATTGTTATTGTTTGCTATTTAATGGTCAGAGGGTGGAGGAAGTAGATCCAGGTAGAGAGAATAGCATGAATAAAAGGAAAAAGGAAGAAGAACCCAGGGATTTGTTCAGAAAATGGCAAATAATCCAATTAGGCTTGAGTATTGAGTTCATGAGGGTGAGCAATCACAGACATGTCTGCCAAGTACACTGGGGCCAGATCATGGAGGATAATGGTTGAATGTTCAAGAATTTGGGTTGTATTCAGTAAGTAACTGGGATGTATGAGATTTTTTTTTTAGTAATAATATATGCATGTGCAGCCTACAAGTGATTTCTTTTTGAAAACCTACTGTCAGAATACTCTGAGTGAAATATTTCTATTTCTATATTTTGTCAAAGCTGCTCTTTTTTCTTTGATGTACACAGGATGTGTGATGGGGTTGAGAAATACAGCTTTAGTCAGTGTGAGGGAGAGGAGGAGGAGGGGATATTTTCTTTTGTTTTGCGGGATCTTTTAAACTATCTTAACTTTCTTTGCATAGCTCCTTATTTCTAGAACCCTGGAGATAAACTTCTTTGTTATCATCCAATTCTGTTGTCCTCCAGCATGAAAATCGGTCACCTTGGTTTCCTATTAGACAATAACTAAACTATAATTATGAGCATGTTGCTACTGGGACACAACTTTAATTACCCAAACGCGGAGTAAACAACAAACTGAACTGAGTGAATGAAAGACTATTAGAAGGTGTTCCCTGTGGCCAGATTTTAATTATTGTTGGGAGATACAGCAGCGATGACATTATCTCTGCAATATCTTGCTAACCTTTGCATCTGTAAATCACAGGAACTATGATTTGTGTTCATAATCTCATCTCCCTGTGGAATAAGTCTGAGAAGCAAGTGTGCTGGTTCAGCCCTGGCCCTAGAAAGCCATTGCAGATGTGCAAACATGTCACATCCAGAAATTGCTGCTGTGAGACTCACCAGATTTATATACAGCAAGTTCACAGTGAAAAAAATGGCACCGAGAATGGAGAGGCCTTGCAAATCTCCCCAGGGAGCTGCGAGCGGCGTATTAAAACCATTTGCAGCATTAAGCAAGTCAGACACCCATCCAGGGCAACAGCAGAAGCTTGTAAATTAAAATAAATATAAACCGTCCAGTGAAATGACTTTATGTGTCTCTCTCTACCAAGGAAGATTTTCACAGAAGGTTGGAGAGTTAGGTCATCCAAATGAAGATTCTAAAAATAAAGGACATCAATGTGACTGCTCTGAGCGTCTTCTCCTTGCTTTTTTTTGTGTGAGACTTTGCTTGCGGCATAACAGCTTGTAGCCTATAGGCTTCATCCCCTGAACGTCCTCCAGTAGCAGATCTGTAGTATAACTATGACACCATGACTTAGGATCCTGCTGCCATTATCATCACAACACCTCCCCATGTGTTATTCTGCTCTTTCACCAGGAAAACCCAAGATTTGGTTTGTTAGCATCCCCATTGGCTTCCAGCTGCCACTGTCCCTCTCCCTCATCCCATTATACCTGGGGAGGGCTGTTGTTGTTGTTCAGTTGTTTCAGTTGCGTTTGACTCTTTGTGACCCCATTTGGGGTTTTCTTGGCAAAGATACTGGAGTGGTTTGCCATTTCCTTCTCCAGCTCATTTTACAGATGGAAAAACTGAGGCAAACAGGATTAAGTGACTTGCCCAGGGTCTCACAGCCAGTAAGTGTCTGAAGCCAAATTTGAACTCAGGGAGATGAGTCTTCTTGACTCCAGGCCCAGCACTCTGTGTACTATGCCACCTAGCTGTTCCAGATCTTTAACTACCATATCTCCTGAAAACAACACAATAACCTTCTTTTAGACTTCTGAAGGTTTTAGTACTAAGCTCTGAAAAGCAAGGTAGAATGGTGGATAGAAAGCCAGACTGGTCCCAGGAGTCAGGAGGGCCTGGATTCTGGTCCCTAACACATGTTGCCCAAATGAGCTTGGGCCAGTCATTAACATCTATTCAGTGGATCAGACAATTCTTTAAGTTTATAAATTGCAAAGAAGTTTCCAACCCTCTCCTCAAGGAGCCATCTCTCTGCCAGTGAAATCATAGGTCTAGTTAAAAAGATAACAAAACCAAATACCTGCTAAGCATGATAGGAAAATGTGTGGGGAATGTTAGAGAATTCATGGAAGGAAAGAAGAAAGGAAGGAAGGAAAAAGGATGAGAAGGGAGGGGAGAGGAAGAAAAGAAGGGAGGGAAGAAATAAGAATTTATCAAGCACTTACTCTGTGCCAAGCACTTTTAGGGATAGAAATACAGGCAAAAAGAAAGATAGTCTTTGTCCTCAAGGAGCTTCCATTGAAATGGGGGAAAATACAGAAAATGAAGCTGAAAAGAGGAATGGATGGGGGAGGGTGGAAGTATCTGGTACAGGAGCACAGTTTTAAATCCCTGAAGCCAGGAACAGGGTCAGGTGGGCAACAAAGATCAGCCTGGGCCCCTCCACAAAACAGATAACTCAGGAGGAACTCATCAACAGAACAGGGATCAGGACTTACAGCCAGAAATCATGTGAGTGAGACAGATAGATAGATAGAGACAGATGATTGATAGATAGATAGATAGACAGACAGATAGATAGATAGATAGATAGATAGATAGATAGATAGATAGATAGATAGACGGATAGACAGACAGACGGATAGACAGACAGACAGACAGACAGACAGACAGATAGACAGATAGATAGATAGATAGATAGACAGATAGATAGATAGACAGATAGATAGACAGACAGATAGATAGACAGACAGATAGATAGACAGACGGATGGATAGACAGACGGATGGATAGACAGACGGATGGATAGACGGACAGAGGACAGACGGACAGACAGACGGACAGACAGACGGACAGATAGATAGATAGATAGATAGATAGATAGATAGATAGACAGATGGATAGACAGATAGACAGACAGACGGACGGACAGACAGACGGACGGACAGACAGACAGACAGACAGACAGACAGATAGATAGATAGATAGATAGATAGATAGATAGACAGACAGATAGATAGACAGACAGATAGATAGACAGACGGACGGATAGACAGACAGACAGACGGACAGACAGACAGACAGACAGACAGATAGATAGATAGATAGATAGACAGACAGATAGATAGACAGACAGATAGATAGACAGACGGACGGATAGACAGACAGACAGACGGACAGACAGACAGACAGACAGACAGATAGATAGATAGATAGATAGATAGAGAGAGAGAGAGAGATGATAGATAGAGAGATAGAGAGATATAGATAGATAATGAAAATAAACCTAGAATTTGCATGGTCCTTCCTTTTTCACTCAGGCTAAGTGACTAGATGTTATATCAGCTGGTCTATAGCTAATGAGTTTGGTTTGGCAAAGCTGTAGGTATTTCAGCTGTTCTAGAATCCTTTTCCCAACTCTCTTACCCATGGCCTCCCTTACCCCTGACCTATTTTCTCCATTATGGTTTGTTTGAATTGATTCCTTCAGCTATTTGTACAAATGTGGGATGAACTGAATACTCAGTGACTGCACCTAAAGCCGGTACTCACCAGTAGTCAGCCAATAAGCATTTAGTAATGTCCTACTATGTGCCAGGCACTATGTTAAGCATTTGGGGATACATAAAGAGGCCAAAGAAAGTCCCTGGCCTCGAGGAGCTCACAATCTAATGAGGGAGACAACAAGCAAACCACTATGTGCAAGTTATATATAGGATAAATGGGAAATAATTAAGAGAGCCCTAGAATTAAGAGGGGTTGGGAAAGGCTTCATGTAGAAGATGGGATTTTAGTTGGGACTCAAAGGAAGCCAGGGAAGCCAGTGGGTGGAGATGAAGAAGGGGAGTATTGCAGGCATGGAAGTCATCAGACTCCATAAATGATGTTGATTGATACAGTAAAGGGCATATACTAAAATTCAATTCCCTATCATATGATCTATAAGTAGCCTCTGGACCCCCTTCTTTCTAGAAGACCATGTACCTTCATAATCCCTATCTATGACCATGTGATATCAGTTGCCATGTTACTCTTCCCTGAGTCAAATTTCTCCAAGCTGGCATTGAGAAGAATACTTTAACCCAGACTGAATTTTTCTTCCTATTCAAAGCCTTAGACCTTAGATTCCTGTATCCAAACACCATTTTCACCATTTCGCTAACAGAGCATCAATAGCAGAAATGTCCGGAACCAATTAGCAGCATACATTTTCTCTTAGCCTTCCTTCTTGCTTCACATGTCTCAGAATCACAGACTCTCACAGAGTCACTAGGTCAGAGATGACCTAGTCCAACTCTCTTTTCTGAGCTTTCTAGTTTCAAAATTTCAAAATAATTTTTAAAACTACTTACAACATATAGTATATAATGTTAACTATACAGTATCTAACATAAGCTATGTTCCTCTCACCCTACTAATTATCAGAAAAGTGTCATATCACCATAAAAAACACAGTTGCTTCATCCTATAAACAATAGACCATGCAGGCGGAAGGAAGAATTGTATGATGAGCTCAGAAAACAAAATATGAGAATCCAGGTGAACATGAGAGAGTAAGAGGTTTCCCAGTAACACAAGTAAAAAAAGAAAAAAACTGTAAATACAGAAAATTTACCAATGCAAAAAATAATAAAATGAAATAATTTGTTTGTAGCATGCCATTTGTAGATTCGTCACAAGGTAATAGTGAGGGATAACCAAGGGACAGCCCACTCCTGTCTTCACAATACCTAGAGAGGTAAAGGAAAGCCACAGTGGGTGGACCATCTTTCATTAACTTGTATGAGAACAAGAACCAGAGTCCCCTAGGATAGGCAGGCATTGATGGGTTGTGATCTACAATGCTGGAGGGAAGATCCTCATCAGTGGGACCAAAGCTTTGTTTAAGTATCAGAATATCAACTCCAGCAGAGAGATCCAGAAATTCATCCTTGATTCAATGCTGCCATTCAACAGTTTTCTTAAAATCTTTTTTTCAACTGATTCATTTTAACTTATATTAAACATGAATACAATTAATTAGACTA